>NC_134485.1:234983521-235018701 GCF_040206685.1 Ascaphus truei | reverse complement strand
TGTGTGTGTGTGTGTGTGTGTGTGTGTGTGTGTGTGTGTGTGTGTGTGTGTGTGTGTATGGGTCTGTGTGTGTGTGTATATGGGTCTGTGTGTGTATATTGGTCTTTGTGTGTGTGTGTATATGGGTGTGTGTGTGTGTGTGTATATGGGTGTGTGGGAGAGTGTGTGTGCGTGGGAGAGTGTGTGTAGGATATCAGAAGTGTCACATCACCCCAACCCCCAATCACCCAGTCACCCCACCCAATCACCCCACCCAGTCACCCCGTCACCCTCACCCAATCACCCCGTCACCCCACCCAATCACCCCGTCACCCCACCCAATCACCCCGTCACCCCACCCAATCACCCCGTCACCCATCACCCTCACCCCACTCAATCACCCCGTCACCCCCCCTGTCTCTCGCCCCCTGTCTCTCGCCCCCACTCTCTCACTCTCTCTCTCTCTCACTCTCTCTCTCACCCTCTCTCTCTCACCCTCTCTCTCTCACCCTCTCTCTCTCTCTCTCTCTCTCACCCTCTCTCTCTCACCCCCTCTCTCTCTCACCCTCTCCCTGGTCTGTCTCTCACTCTGTTTCTGGATCTCTTACTTACCCTATATATCTTAACTGCCCTATACTACACCGCAATAACCTATTCTGCTTTCTTCCAGATCTGACTCAAGCTTCACACGGAAGACATCGGAACCCCCCCTAACCCAGAAGACAGGTAGGGAACACATTCCCTCCAATGTATAACATTGCGGGAATGAGGGTACCTGGACATTGAGGGACTACGGATCAGGTAAGATCCCAGGCGGGATTGCTGCTTTAGATATTGTGAAGCGGGGACGTCCAGACACTGATTAAGGGGTTCAGGAAACTAGTCATTCACACCTGGCTTTTATTTCTAGATCGACATTTACACAGACACACACCACACACACGTAACATGGGCTAATTGTAGTATAATGTAATACAATAAATATATTTGAATTTAAATGGATTTATTCATATGTTTTATTTTAAAGCGGGACTAGGGACGGGGTTGGGGGGCGGGACTAGGGGCGGGGTTGGGGGCGGGACTAGGTGGCGAGTAGATTTTTTGGTTGGGCGAGTAGATTTTTGGGTGATTTGTCGAACACTGTATATATATATATATATATATATATATATATATATATGTAGCCCCCTGTAAACAGCATGGGCTATAACATCTTCCTACTACTGTGGTAAGTCCTGTTAATGACAGGCCTCAGTAGTAATCATGAGTTTTCCCCTCTTGTAAGCCCTGCCTGATTGATAGATACAAGCCTGACTCTGCTGTAGGCGTGATGCAAAGGGGAGGTTCTGTTGATGTCATGATGGGCGGGGCTGACCAAACTTAGTTGCAGTGCCTGTGCGCTCTCAGTCAGTCCAAAGGCAGAGGTTCGAGTTGGAGTGTCTGACTGGACAGTCAGACAGTGTGAGCTAGATCCTAGGTTCCAGAGGAGTAGGGCCTAGCGAGTTATAGGTGGACCAGTGCCCCTCATCCTGTTTAGGGGGTGAGGGAAGAGCTAGCCCCACCCTGAGCGCCCTGGCTGAGGGTGGAGGCAGGGAGCAAAGACCCCCTTCAGACCATCCTGAGGAGAACTATTTGGAGGGAAGGAGAGGAGAAGGAGACTGATCCTGTACACTGCGAAGGACGTGTTTTGCTGTGTACTATTGCTGCTGTGTGCTGTTCTAATAAGCTGTGAGTACAATAAAGACCCTGTGGCTTTTACCAAAGACTGTGTGATTTGGAGCATTCACCCCTGGGCCTCACGCACCCTAGACACCGCAGATGAGTCTGGGGGGGTGGGGGGAGGGGAACAAGGGTTACATATATATTCTCTCTCTCTCTCTCTCTCTCTCTCTCTCTCTCTCTCTCTCTCTCTCTATATATATATATATATATATAGAGAGAGAGAGAGAGAGAGACAGAGAGACAGAGAGATGTAGAGGTATCGGTACTGTGTTAGCCGAGCTTTAATAAACCGAGACTGAAGTTTTATAAGTCACTTCTGACATGAGATCTCTCTTCCCATGAGTGCTAAAGGCCATGTCCATACATACAGTGCTATATATATAGTGCTGTATATATATTATATACACACACACACACAGCTGTCTCTTACACATACAAATACCCTATGCAATACCATCCCTATATACCAATAAGAACACATAGTATCTAGATACACTTTTAGTTATGTTACAGCCTCTTACATTTCCACACCGACCCACACCATTGATATACACTCTCACTTCACACACACCTTTTGTAAAGCGCTGTATACACTGTTGGCTCTTTACCAATTAAAATTTTCATACATACACACACACTTACATCCCTAACATTCAGGGACTATTAACACCTCAAGTTATAAATCGCATACTACACAAAGGGGGGTAAGGGGGGCTAGGTTTTAGTCACAGATAACATTCCTACAGTATATGCGCTGTTTGTAAGTTTAACCTTGCTGCTTTATTCATTGTAACATCACCGGAAGAGGAGATTAGTGTATCCCGAAAGTTCGCACAAATAAAAGCATTTCGTGGGCCACAGAACGGTATTGTCTATTCATTTTATATATAGTGCAGAATAAATGAGTTCTTCAGTATTACATATGTATATATCCCAAACCTGCCTTCAAATAATATATGGAGAGACGCCTATGCTGAAAAGGAAACATGCCTTAAAAACCTGGAGAAATGCTAATGAGACATGTAACGTATATTTAAATGATTCAGTAGAGCTGAAAAGTAAGCGGTGACAGCACGGCAATAGAGCATCTGAGATAGTTCAATGCTAGAGCTGCTGTCCTGCAATAGGAGAGGTTGTGGGTTCTGATCCAGTTGGGCCTGACACTAGTACCTCAAGGGTACTACAAGGGAACATGGGGCCTTAGGATTGTCAGTATAGATCTTATGGAAATCTTTTAGGAGATGTGGGGTGTGAGCCATTTACATATACTTTGGATATTTCCCAGGTATTCCTTTTTGAGCACAGGGGTCTCTCCGTACAGTATGTTATTTGGGGGAAGTTTGAGGGGATATATATAGTGCTTGGGACTCTACTAAAATCTCTCTTTCGCTCTCTCATTAAGCTAATGCAAGGTAGTGCTCACTTAACAGGGCGTTGAGCCTATTCTAAGATAACTAACTGCCATTATTTTAATTATATGCAAATTTAGTGGATACCCATTAAACTCAGGGAAAATAACATCCGTTACCAAGTTAGGTAAAGTCACGTGATTTAATGGAGCTATGTCCATCTGGGACATAGACCCCTATGTATCAACTGTGGTTGCAACGTGGGAATATATATATTTTAAAGGGTAAATAATAATTAAGTGTAATTGAGTAATAGAATATGCTAAAGTGTACTCAGTGTTGAGGAAAATATGTATTTTGTTTTTGTTACTTATCAAGGAACCTTATTATAATCTAACATTTGGCATTTTGGGGGGATAGAAAAATATGTCTACCACTGCCTCCCTATATAAGTACTGATTTTGATTCAATTCATAAAGGATGAGTTTTAAGGAGAAATTGAAAAGGTCAGTTGTTGAGCTAATGGTAATGATGGTTACTACACCAGGTGGAGTGTAATGGCACACTATACTGTGATGTTCTGTGTTATCACTGTCATTGTATCCTATGGTAACTCTGTGATATGCTGCGCTATCAGCGGGTATGATGGCCTTTACTACAGCAGCACATACATATACCATGAAAAATGTCCATATATGCAATCATTTTGCTTCTTTAAAGAATACTATACTGTATTTTGGAGCTTGCACCTAACAGAAGAGAGAGTGCAGTGCTAATTCCAAAGTTACAGGAACCAGGCATGAATGATAATTATGCGTTTAAAACATTAATTTATTTATCCAAAACAGAAAGCTATTGGGTTATATTACAATTAAATAAATGATCAAGATGAAAAAAATACTCGTAAATTGGCTAATTGGGAGGAAAACACTTTTAGAAGACCTGCACTATAATGTGAGGCAGATCCCACCCACGAGGCAGATTATAACTGACCAAAAATTAACATTGAAGCTTGATGAAGGTGTTTATGTTTTCATAAAAGGTGGTCAGGTTCGCAGGTTACAAATCTGTGCCCTCCATAACACCATAGATTTGAGTTGAACCGACAACGTCTCGCATCTATGGGCCGAGGTCCGAGGCAGAAATGTACAAAAAGATTGTGACAGTGTTGGTTTTAATATTGGCAATTAAAGGACTCTCTAACATAGACTTCACACAAATATGGTCACCCATCCATCTCAGCACATTTCCTAGGCACAAAACACTCACAGATTGAAATGAATTGCAATTTTGCTTCAATGATAAGCTTGTTGAGTTCAATACCCCCTAATACAACCTGAAGCTCAACATTTAGAAAAGAGAAAATCATTCTATTAATAAGAAAGCCACAATGTTTTCAGTCACTTAACCCATAAGTGAACTCATTGATTGCTTATAGTAAGAATAGTGTCTGATCCTCTCTGGTAAAAAAAGCTTTATTTTGCATTCTATATTAATTTTTCATGTCTAACTATATACTCCGTTACAACACATAACCCTATACATTAATTGTACTTGCTGGACATGAAATGCACTGCAACAGTAACCAACATGTGGTGTGTGATACAGACTTCATACACTATACCTATAAGCAGTGTTCGACAAATCACCCAAAAATCTACTCGCCCAACCAAAAAATCTACTCGCCACCTAGTCCCGCCCCCAACTCCGCCCGCTAGTCCCACCCCCAACTCCGCCCCTAGTCCCGCCCCCAACCCCGCTTTAAAATAAAATATATAAATAAAATACATTTAATAAATTCCTAGTCAGAACAACATTCGTTTTTGACATAAATGTATTTATTGTATTATATTATACTACAATTAGTCGTGTGTGTGTGTGTGTGTGTGTCAATGTCGGATCTAGAAATAAAAGCCAGATGTGAATGTCTAGTTTCCTGAACCCCTTAACCAGTGTCTGGACGTCGGCGCTTCACAGAGAGAGACAGAGAGAGACAGACAGACAGACACCCACACACACACAGAGAGCGGCACACACACACACAGAGAAAGAGAGACACACAGAGAAAGAGACACACAGAGAAAGAGAGAGAATGAGAGACACACACAGTGAGAGAATGAGAGACAAAGAGAGAGTGCGACAGAGAGAGGGAGAGGGTGACAGAGAGAGGGAGAGGGTGACAGAGAGAGGGAGAGGGTGACAGAGAGAGGGAGAGGGTGACAGAGAGAGGGTGACACAGGGAGAGGGTGGGTGACACAAGGAGAGGGTGGGTGACACAGGGAGAGGGAGGGTGACACAGGGAGAGGGAGAGGGTGACACAGGGACAGGGAGAGGGTGACACAGGGACAGGGAGAGGGTGACAGAGGGAGAGGGTGACACAGGGAGAGGGAGGGTGACAGGGAGAGGGAGGGTGACACAGGGAGAGGGAGAGGGTGACACAGGGACAGGGAGAGGGTGACACAGGGACAGGGAGAGGGTGACACAGGGACAGGGAGAGAGAGGGTGACACAGGGAGGGAGAGAGAGGGTGACAGGGAGAGGGAGAGGGTGACACAGGGAGAGGGTGACACAGGGAGAGGGAGAGGGTGACACAGGGAGAGGGAGAGGGTGACAGGGAGAGGGAGGGTGACACAGGGAGAGGGTGACACAGGGAGAGGGAGAGAGGGAGACACAGGGAGAGAGGGAGACACAGGGAGGGAGGGAGAGGGTTGACACAGGGAGGGAGGGAGAGGTTGACACAGGGAGAGGGAGGGTGACACAGGGAGATGGAGGGTGACACGGAGAGGGTGACACGGAGAGGGTGACACAGGGAGAGGGTGACACAGGGAGAGGGAGAGGGTGGGTGACACAGGGAGAGGGAGGGTGACACAGGGAGAGGGAGGGTGACACAGGGAGAGGGAGGGTGACACAGGGAGAGGGAGGGTGACACAGGGAGAGGGAGGGTGACACAGGGAGAGGGAGGGTGACACAGAGACAGGGAGAGGGTGACACAGAGACAGGGAGAGGGTGACACAGAGACAGGGAGAGGGTGACACAGAGACAGGGAGAGGGTGACACAGAGACAGGGAGAGGGTGACACAGGGAGAGGGTGACACGGGGAGAGGGTGACACAGGGAGAGGGTGACACAGGGAGAGGGTGACACAGGGAGAGGGAGAGGGTGACACAGGGAGAGGGAGAGGGTGACACAGAGACAGGGAGAGGGTGACACAGGGAGAGGGTGACACAGGGAGAGGGTGACACAGGGAGAGGGAGAGGGTGACACAGGGAGAGGGAGAGGGTGACACAGGGAGAGAGGGAGACACAGGGAGGGAGGGAGAGGTTGACACAGGGAGGGAGGGAGAGGTTGACACAGGGAGAGGGAGGGTGACACAGGGAGATGGAGGGGTGATACGGAGAGGGTGACACCAGGGAGAGGGTGACACAGGGAGAGGGTGACACAGGGAGAGGGAGAGGGTGGGTGACACAGGGAGAGGGAGGGTGACACAGGGAGAGGGAGGGTGACACAGGGAGAGGGAGGGTGACACAGGGAGAGGGAGGGTGACACGGGGAGAGGGTGACACAGGGAGAGGGTGACACAGGGAGAGGGTGACACAGGGAGAGGGAGAGGGTGACACAGGGAGAGGGAGAGGGTGACACAGAGACAGGGAGAGGGGTGACACAGGGAGAGGGTGACACAGGGAAGAGGGTGACACAGGGAGAGGGAGAGGGTGACACAGGGAGAGGGAGAGGGTGACACAGGGAGAGAGGGAGACACAGGGAGGGAGGGAGAGGTTGACACAGGGAGGGAGGGAGAGGTTGACACAGGGAGAGGGAGGGTGACACAGGGAGATGGAGGGTGACACGGAGAGGGTGACACGGAGAGGGTGACACAGGGAGAGGGTGACACAGGGAGAGGGTGACACAGGGAGAGGGGAGAGGGGTGGGTGACACAGGGAGAGGGAGGGTGACACAGGGAGAGGGAGGGTGACACAGGGAGAGGGAGGGTGACACAGGGAGAGGGAGGGTGACACAGGGAGAGGGAGGGTGACACAGGGAGAGGGAGGGTGACACAGAGACAGGGAGAGGGGTGACACAGAGACAGGGAGAGGGTGACAAAGAGACAGGGAGAGGGTGACACAGAGACAGGGAGAGGGTGGACACAGAGACAGGGTGAGGGTGACACAGAGACAGGGAGAGGGTGACACAGAGACAGGGAGAGGGTGACACAGAGACAGGGAGAGGGTGACACGGGGAGAGGGTGACACAGGGAGAGGGTGACACAGGGAGAGGGTGACACAGGGAGAGGGAGAGGGTGACACAGGGAGAGGGAGAGGGTGACACAGAGACAGGGAGAGGGTGACACAGGGAGAGGGTGACACAGGGAGAGGGTGACACAGGGAGAGGGAGAGGGTGACACAGGGAGAGGGAGAGGGTGACACAGGGAGAGGGAGAGGGTGACACAGGGAGAGGGAGGGTGACACAGGGAGAGGGTGACACAGGGAGAGGGTGACACAGGGAGGGAGGGAGAGGGTGACACAGGGAGAGGGAGGGTGATACGGAGAGGGAGGGTGACACGGAGAGGGTGACACGGAGAGGGTGACGCATGGAGAGGGTGACACATGGAGAGGGTGACACAGGGAGAGGGAGAGGGGTGACACAGGGAGAGGGAGGGAGAGAGAGGGTGACACAGGGAGAGGAAGACACAGGGAGAGGGTGACACAGGGAGAGGGTGACACAGGGAGAGGGTGACACAGGGAGAGGGTGACACAGGGAGAGGGTGACACAGGGAGAGGGAGAGAGGGTGACACACTCACAGACACAGACACCCACTCTCACTCAGACAAACTCACACACACACACACACACAGTCTGTCACTCACACACACAAACACTCACCCGCAAGGCAGGGGGGTCGCACATGGCAGCGGGGGCCTCCGCATGGCAGGAGGGCCTCTGCAAGGAAGGGGGGGGCGCACATGGCAGCGGGGGCCTCCGCACGGCAGGAGGGCCTCTGCAAGGGGCCGCGCCCCCTCCAGAGGGGGACGCCGACACCGCAGTATCCTACTTAGACCGAGCAGGGAGAGGCTCCGGTGAGGGGATTTCCCCTGCTTAGAGCAGGCAGAGGCCCCTGTGAGGGGATTTCCCCTGCTTAGAGCAGGCAGAGGCCCCTGTGAGGGGATTTCCCCTGCTTAGAGCAGGGAGAGGCTCCGGTGAGGGGATTTCCCCTGCTTAGAGCAGGGAGAGGCTTCGGTGAGGGGATTTCCCCTGCTTAGAGCAGGCAGAGGCCCTGGTCAGGGGATTTCCCCTGCTTAGAGCAGGGAGAGGCACGTGTGGGGTGAGGGGGGGGTCACGGAGGCCGGGAAAGATTGGGGTGAGGGGGGGGTGGATGGCCCGATGGGAGGGGGTGGTGGATGGCCCGATGGGAGGGAGGGGGGGTGACAGATGGCCCTGCAGGGGCCTGAGGCAGACAGGCGTGGAAGGGGCTGGCTGGCGGAAGGGGGAGAAGTGGAAGAGCTGAGATGGGGAAGTTGCTGAGAGGCGGGGGAGGAGCGAAGGCAGTGATCAAAGAGCTGGCTTTTTTTTTTTTTTCCAGCGCGAGCGCGGGAAATTTAAAAAATACACGTGTGCTGCTTGTGCCAATATTTACTCGCCCGGGGGTTAAATCTACCCGCCCCGGGCGAGTAAATGTATACAATTGTCGAACACTGCCTATAAGCTATTATATGCATTGTATTATATGAAGTGTAAAATGATACCTGTTGATCCAGTAGTCCTTCTAGCTTTCCTTCATTTTTTAAAGGCTGAGCTCATGGTGGCGACGTCGCTACGTGAGTGCACTTCCGAAAGTGTCCGCGGCGCTGCACACGTCGATGCTGCTAAATTTTGCCTAGACAACACAAATTGAGATTTTGGGCTGCAGTCGTGTGACGTCAGCATCACGTGAGCGGGTTCAGTCAATGAGAGCAAAACAGCTCCGTGACTCGTCCGTGACGCATTCGCCATGCCCCCCGCCACGCCCCTAATCGTCTCCCCAATCTCCTGCAGCCTAGCGCACACATCGCTGGGGCTGCAGGATTGCGCGCAGAGGTGCGCATGGTATCGCGCGCCCGCGCCACCACCATGAGCTCGGCCTAAGCCTGGTCTCACCTGGAGTATGGCCCGGTGATCTTTTGTGATTTATTCAATTTTTATGTTAAAATGGCTAGAAGCAAAATTCCATCCCAGTGTGTAAATAAATACTGTTATGGAGAGATCCTCATATATATTCATTAATGTCTGCCTTGTTAATAATCAATTTGACAAAAGTTTGATGCAACCAAATATCTAAAATCTGAGTAAACTATTTGAGTACTAGGGGGAACAGAAGAACCTTAAGGGAACAGCACATTGGTTGTGTTCTGGGAAAGAGCCTGTCCTGAACACCCCGCTTGTGAGCAGGTGATTGTGTATGTGAAAAGGGTTAAAACATCCAGCTATCAGTTGACTGACCACCACACAGGTCACTAATAATGAGCAATAACTCCCCAAAAACCATCACACTACACGTCAATTACGCTTCCACCACAAGGAATAATTTAAGGTTTTAGCCTGAGGAGTTCCTTGTCCCCAGTTTACTAGAACAAATGTAGCATAATGTGTCCAAAAATGTGGTTAGCCGCTTCAAAAAGGTACTAGATTCAATTAGAGCAAAGACAGTACATTTTACATTTTCAATTTAATATATGAAAAGTTTACAGTGCTTGTTACAGAAAAAGAATGTTGCAAAAACATACAATATATATAATATACAGAGTTTCATCAAATAAAAGACTAAAACAGACCATATACGTTACTAAAGAACAATATTGATCCTTTCAAAGGCCCTAAAATTAAAGGTATGAGACCTTGCATGTTATTGCTATAACATCCCTTAGAAATATTCTGATTTATGTACTCAAATTCATCCTTTTTAAGCTTAAACTTTGCGCATGTGACAAGGACAGACCAATCTTTTGTGGGTGTGTCTTATCTAACACTCATCAATCTTTCGTCACATTTAAGGCTGGGAGAGAGAATAATTTTAAACTCAAATGAAATTAAGAGTATGTAGCCATGTGTAAAATTGGTGTACATATCTCTTTCATGCTGGCAGTAATCCTGGTAAGTATGCAGGGTTGCCAGTAACAATCATGGAGGTTTGCCCTCAAACCCTGGTGAGGTGTCATATGTCCCCAAAGGAAGTGACAACATGCTGTGTGTCCACGATTAGTGACACAGAGGGTGTCTGTTTTCCTGGAGGTGATATAAGACACAGCACTGCCTAAAGTTAGCAGTTCAGTTCAGTTCAGTTGGTGTTCTGACTCTGTTCAGGAGAGTCATGTGGAGGTTTGCAACAGTGTTGCAGTGTCTGATGCAATAGCTGTGAGTCTGTGCAGCTCAAAGCAGAGAGACAAGCTGGTGAATCTCCCTAAGGCCTCGGTCCCGCTGCGCTCGTTGGCGCGGGCGGCGGGTCGCGAGTTCCCCACCAGCAGGGGAATCCTCGCGAGCCGGTCCCGGTCCCCACTGGCTGCACAGAGCACTACACGCTGTAGCGCGTCAGCCGCTGGAGACACCAGAGAATGGTGTTTTCTAGCTTTGACGCGTGACGTGTGTGGCTGTGAGCCAATGGGGAGGGGAGGCTTCGGGAGGAGGAGAGGCTTCGGGGAGCGGGGAGGAGTGTGGAGTGAAAGCAGGTGAGTGCCTTTCTCTGTGTGTGTGTCTGAGTGCGTGCCTGTCTGTGTGTGTGTGTGCCCGAGTGCCTGCCTCTGTCTGTGTGTGTGTGTGTATGAGTGCGTGAGTGCCTGCCTGTGTGTGCGCGCGTGTGTGTGTGTATGAGTGTGTGAGTGCCTGCCTGTGTGTGTGTGTGCGCGTGTATGAATGAGTGCCTGCGTGTGTGTGTTTAAACTTACCTTCCAGCTCCAGCCCGAGTCCGTGGAGGGAGGGGGGGGGGAGAGTAGCGGGTCCCTCCGCTCAAGCCACGCCCCCCCTCCCTGTCAAACCTCCCACCTCCCGCCCACCTCCCGATCAAACCTCCCACCTCCCGCCCACCTCCCGATCAAACCTCCCACCTCCCGCCCACCTCCCGCTCCGGCTCCCGCTCCCTACAGACCGCAGATCGCGGTCTGTGTATCTCAGCGCACCGCCTGTCAGCAGCGCAGGTGCGCTGACTCTGGGAGCGGGGCCTTAGCCTAAGGGGAGAGGTGGAGAGCAACTCTATTAGAGAAGGAACCTTCCTAATGGAGTGCAGCAAAGGAATGAGCGGCTAAGCTGCTAGCTGTGAGGGGCAGCTTGCCCATACCACCAAGCAACAATAAAGATGCCCTGTTCAAAGACAACCCCACTGTGTGAGTGTGAAGTTACTCTCCAGCGGAAGGCACCACCAAGAAGGAGTTACTCATCAGAACCATCTCCTTGCGGACACAGAGATTCTGATGAGGTGGAGGCGCTGCACTGTATGTAGGTAGGACTCAAGCACACTACCTCAGCTGCCTGTCTGGGTTGACATTCCCCACACAACATCATGCGGGAGACTCAGGAGTCCTGTTGCCAACAGGTGCACCACCAGACATGACTATGTAATGGGAACTGGTTAGACCACAGGGGCCAATGTGAGATTGGGTGGGTCAGCCAGGTCAGAAAATCCGTTACAAGTATAAAATACCCCATAACTCTACTTGTATCCCTTAGAATAATGCAACCCTCATCATTGCATTCAGATGATTTTGCTGAAGGCATAGAAATTAGTCTTGACAGAGCTACTCCTAATATTGAGAGGGAAATAAATATCTGACATATATATGTAGCCCTCTTTCCTGCCGATATAGAGAGACTACTAATGCTGCGTGTACCTGCTGGCTCAGCGAGATCTGGGCCTCCGCTAACTGGGAGCCTGGGGTAACAATATGTTCTTGGCAGCGCCTCCACTTACCCAGGATCCCCAATAAGAAAGATTACTCTAGGTAAGAATAATGATAACAAGCCTCAACGTTGTAAACTTTTACTAATAAGCAATCGCAAAACCTTAGCGTACACCTATTAGAGATAAAACACATATAGTCACAGTACATGAATAGCTGATATTCAGTAAATATACACCAGTGGCCTGGCCACTCTCCTCATTGAGTAATGTCACATCCCACCACCGCGTGCACCCCACACCGTTTCCAATGTATAGACTCAGTCCCTTGGTCACTCAACCCAGTGTCCCCAAAGAACCCTCCCCCAAGGTGGGATCAACACATAAGTGTTGGTGCACTTATTAAATACCTTCCGACTACTCCAGCAGCCGGTAACAGACTTCGAAAAGGATCTGCCGATACAGCGTAGTCTCTCACGAGTTTGGAAATGTCCAGCAGCTTGAGCCCAAACCACTGTTCGCACACAGCAGCTCAGGAAGAACACTGTGCCCCTGCCTGCTAATACAATAAGGGAATAAAATGTCTCTTTCTCTAGGGCTGTCCCTGCAGCACCACAAGCTAATGGTGACTCAGGGTCTGTACTAGGCCTGAGGGGAAATCTGGCCTACGCAGTTGGGTCACTGACCCCCTGCACACACACTACCTCTCCCCTTGCTACTCTGGCACCTTCTGCTAGTGTGGTCTCTCCCCCATGCTTCCCTTTCCTGCCTGCCAGCAAACTCTTCACTCCTATTCGTTCCCTGGTGTCATGTGGCTCTGCTGAGGCTCATGGGGATTGTAGATTTACTTCAGAGCCTCCTGTCATTGGCCAGCCATTTCGTACGCTTACACTGCGCATGCGTGAACTCTCTTCGTGCCTCCGGTCACGCATGAGTATTGCGCAATGCCCATTACAACATGGCGGCGTCCTGTGCTATAGGGCCACAGCGGAACCTCCGGACGCTCCCTCACAGCACCCCCCTTGTGGCTTGCACCAGATGTGAATTATCATACATTTTGTAAATCAAAAGGTGATGAATGGTCCTTTTGTCAGATGGCCGTAGAGGGCACGGGAATTTTTATATCTCTTTTAAGACATTATGCCCAGATCAAATCTGTAAGGGTTCCAGTCCAGGGTTTTCCTGCAACTTGCCCTTACATTGTTGCCTCGTGGTTCCTGGCAGATCTCTTCCTGGACTTAGTAATTGGTTTCACCTGTTCCAGGGCTTAAATAGCAGTCAGTAATTACCAGCCCCTCACTGAGCATGGTATGCTATGCATGTGTTCCTGGCCCCTTGATTTCGTGCACCTTGCCTATTCATGACCCTTGCCTATTCATGACCCTGACCACCGCTTCAGTGCCGCCTGCCTTAACCCCAGCCTGTATCCTGACTTTGCACCTTTGCTGCCAGTCTTGACCTCTGCCTGGATTACGACTACTCTAACAGGACTCTGTCCCCAGGCTCTGGTCGGTGATCATATACCCCTACCTCAGCCCTATGGGTCTGCTTCCTATCAGAGATGAGCATCATTATAAAATCTCTGTTACATCTGTACACTGGTACCAGTTACTTCCTTTTCATTGATTTATTGGCCCATCAATGCAGATACCCTGACAACCCATGTTACCCTCACAGGAGACAAAGGAAAAATAAGTATTTTTAAAATGAAAGTTAACCCCTTGGTTGCTGTATTGTTAATGCAACTGAATAGGTTAAAGGTGTTATCGTGACAGAGTCCCATTCAACTTGCATGCATGTTAAAAAATAAATTAACAAAGCTTATAGCATCACATGCTATTTTACATTACAAATATTATGGGTATTGTAACAGGGACTTATCACTGTTTGAGAGAAACTGCCTCTAAATCCAGCAGGGAGCTGGTTAATTGCAGACGGGCAATTAACTAGACTCCACCTGGCCACATTAGAGCTCTAAGAAAAGTTGGAAACAGGAGAGGTATTCCTTAGCTCACATTTGGGCTGACTGAAGAAGAGCAGAGAAGCCTGCACATAGACACTGACTTGAGCACAAAGGTTGTGCTGAGATCAAGACACCCAGAAACCTAAATCTCCTGGACACAGAGGACACAGGAACCTGCCAAAGATTGACATGGAAGGCCACCTGTTTAAAGCACCTCCTGAGATGTTGAGGTGATAGGCTGGTAATGGGAATATCCCTCCAGTCCTGCAGATAGGGTCTGGGGAAGTAAGTTAGCCCTTACAAAGGGATAGGTGGTTTGTTATTTTTGTATGTTTTGCCTGGATAAAGGAACAGACTCAATAATGCCAATATATAATTTCACCCAAATCGGTCTCCATTATATGTACCATTATATGTATCTCTTACAGATATTTTGTAATTTAATCTTATTTTAATTTTTTTTGTATTTTAAGAATGATATAACTACTGTAAATTGTCACATATTCCCACATTAAAATGCATTTGAAGAAGAATGATAAAAGTGTAAGGTTCAATGAATACATCAAGGTGAAACAGACCTACAGAGGAATATTATAATTTTGCCAATTGTCAGCATTTGCCATTTACATAGAGTACACTCAATTTACAGACAAATTGAAAGGAGCCAAAACTGCTAAAATGTCAAAGGTCTAGACTTATTCTTGGAGATGCATGGTTCATTTAGGACTACTTCATGAAAACCTTTATTCTTATCACATGATATGATGTACCCTACAAATGATTCATCTAACTTGATTTGTATGAACACTGAAACTGTGACACAAATAACTAGTCCTGAATTGGATTTGTGATTATTTAAATATTATGCAATTCAGATTTAGAACCTTGAGGCTTATAGTATTTTCTTTAACTCACTGAAGGCATTTTATAGATTATGCCCTGTTTTGTCTATACACATACTAGGAATAAATTGTGAACAATTCAATACATTGGTTTTGCTTGTACTTTAACCTGGCACCAATATTCTCGGCATTACACGCACGGATGGCACTTACCAGATCTCTATTAATGAACCATTTTTCCAAAAAAGCCTTTTGTTGTTTCTTGTTCTAACTCATCACAGTATTGCCCTTTCAATATCAAATGCACTTTTGTTGAATTAATTGTTGTTCATTTTTGTTTCAAAATCTTATGGATCTATCATATTTCGAGACATATGCCTTGCTTCTTATGCTAACTGGTTTACGTAAACATGAGTCATAAGTCAAAGAAACATTTTGTGTTGAGAAAGTAATGCCACTGTACTTCTGCAAACGTGGAACCTTCAAATATTCTGGAGATGGATTTTAACCTAAAATCTTTTTAACAAAAAATTTAAACTAGACAAAATGCAGTTTACAAAAGCAACAATCTTGTACCATCTGCTGCGATCCTGCCAAATTTGCTAAAAAAATCTATTTGGATGGAAGTATGGCCAACAAAATGATAACTGTGGTCAATTAGGGAGCACTGCTGTTGCCAAAATATATCAAGAACTTTTGATGGATTAGGCATATAAACTGTCTGCTCCCTTTTCAATTATTCATAAATGGTTGGAAAAAAACTCAACTGAATTTCTGTGATGTGCCATCAAAGCCTTGAGGAAAGTTATTCTGAAGGGTCATGAATTGTTAGCGACAATTATTTAACCACTCAATATAGGAATTATTTTGATGAGATACACCTTGTTTATTAGAATCACATATTTGCATAGGTTTGATTATTTCCACTACATCTCTATTTAATGGGGCAGTCCATTCTAATACCAAAGTGTGAGCTGAGACTACATTACCTTATCTTTATTGGCTCTCTGATAAAGACCTGGTGAGACATGGTTTTAGGAAACACTTGATTGACAAGCATTCCCCAATTCAAAGCTCTACATAAATATAATTATCAAAGGAACACAGGCAGGCAAACTTCTGTAACAATTAAAGTGCCTTTATGACATGCTTGGTACAACATAGGCCCTGGCACGCCAGAGGCCCTATTGACGTACCATGTATATCATGCCAGAAAATGCTGTTTTTCTTGGGGTTGATCAGGCAGACAGCTCCAACAGAGTCCACGTGACTGTCATACAACAGCCATGATGGTCATGGGATCGCTCGCTCGCTCCTTGAGTGATTACATGTCTGCAAATGCCAGATGTCTCCTGGCACTCTGCTGCTGCCGGACCTCTGACAGCAAAAAGGTTCAGCATGGTTACATTTGTTTAAGTAAGGCAATTAGATTGTTCAATTCTATACAAAATGTAGTTTTTAGGTCATCTATGACTGATTGAAATTGGAGACTTCTGAGTTATTGAGTGCTGCTGTTACTACAAAAAACAAGCCATAACATTTCATAATAGACAAGGGAGAACAGTTTTTAATTAATAATTGCTGCTGGTTTTGTAATAATACATGCAGTAATAATTGCACTATTAACTTACATGGATACGATGACAAGGTGATACAATGTTCTTTTGTTTTGGTCAAAGTGAAATTACACCCAAGTCAAATTATCAGTAGAATCATCACTGCAGAGCAACTACTTCTAAAACAAAGCTCTTTCCAAAAGTATCTGGAGTGAATATGGCAAGAAATATATGGTGGAAGCATTACAGAACTCCCACTGAACTTACCAGTGCAGTGTGGGAGGAATAATGTATTATCTCAATGTTTGCATTTCATAATACTAATAATGCTAAGAATAAGCACTGGTACATTTATTCACATATACATAAAATATGGCACATGTGACCATGATTTCCTCTGGACATTATATGGGGGTGTATTCAAGTATAAATGTATTCATAATTTACGGCCAAAAATGTTGGAATAAACCTAAGCAAATCACTGTTTAGCCTTAAATTACCCATCTCAATCCCTTTCCCAAAAAATGAAACATGATTTGCTCCATTATGTAATTAACTTTGTGGGCTCACTCAGGTTACTCCCATCCCCATCATGTGGTAGGATGACTATTGAGAAGGGATTGCCACTCCCCAGTATGTCTTGTGACCAGTGATGTCACCATACAGAGATAGAAGGGTATGCAGTATATAGCTCCACCCAATGTTCTTATGAGTTCAGACGGGGGTCACCACTGTGAGTCCTATAAATAGGTTTGTGTGTATAGCTAAGTGTATTACGATGTGTCTTGTCCCCATTTGTTGTTTTCAGTTCAGGAACTTGCCCTTTAAGTAAGCGCCAGTAATAATGGTCCGATATTGTCTCACTATTGAGAAGGAGGAAGCATGGTTGTTGTAAGGAGTTCTCAGTTCTCAGGAGTTCAATGTGTTTAAATCGACCCAACCGGAAATTCCGCTAGTGCAATCCTGTTCAGATAGGTATGGAAGAAGTATGCGATACAAAGTAGCATGTTCCCAATTCAGCAGCCCAAAGGGTATTTCAGGGAGGTCCATTTAACATGGGGCATCACTAACTATATAAGAGACTGCCAATGTAACCCATACTGCAGGTAACAAGCCAAGTAACTTCCCAGCGTAAGAGTGAAAGCCACAAAGGGGGATGAAGGCCAGATAAGTCCAGTACCTCCTTAGAATAGTAGAGCTACAAAGGGAATGAAGCTCTGAATATTATTTGTCATGAAGTACAGTATGTCAATGTCTGTGTAGCATTATTGATGGACGTCCAATAAAGATTTTCCTGTTTATAAAAACTCCTGGCGCCGATCCTTGTTACATTCAAGCATCCATGCCCAGCCTGCACCTACCCAGCACCCTGAGCAGGTATGAGAGACTAAGCACTGCCATGTACAGTAGTTACCTAATATGAAAGAGTGGCCAGTTGCAAGTGCTACCTTATTTATTTAAATCTCAAAATGTACTGATCTATAAACAATCTTATTCTTAATGATTGCCGCAGTATCAGAAAAATTCTATAGTTGCAATTTCCTTGATATCCCTACTTGTCGGATCCTTGTTATTGTCTCTCCCTCCCAAACAATGGCTCTGACATCAGACTGATTCTATCTGCCGTGACATACTTATCCCAGGAAGCAGCAATTTAAAGAAAGACTTTCTTCTACTAATAACAGTATACATGATTTTAAGATAGTAGAGAGAAGGATATTCAGCGCTCGTGCTGCGGATGTATTGGATGGAAAAATCCCTGTGCTGCACGTGCATGGAGCGTCTCCCCAGAAGCTCCCACTTCAGAGGTGATCCCCCCTAAAAGGGGGGAGGACACCCTGAGAAACAGAGAAGAAAAAAATGCACAGATGCGCACAAGGGATAGAATTAGTATTATTTTAATTAAAACAAACACATAGACAGCTGAGAGGATCCAACCCCTCCTCAGCTCAATGGGTTAACTGCCCAGATACACAAACCATACATATGGTCTCTAAACATAGAATACCCTAAAACAGTGTAACACACACAACAAAAGAAAAACACAATCAATGTTAAAAATAAACAAAGAGAGTACTAACAGCCCAAGGGAATTTAAATAAAAACCGCCATAGAGAGCTATAATACCGCTGACAGGGGGAAACGAACACTCACACTAAGGCAAAGGTGGGGGTCCACTGATGACCGTACAGGATCCGGATCACGGCACCAGGGAAGGTGAAATCAGCCACCACTAGAGCCTCAGGCAGGCTCCGTCTCAGCCTCTCAGCAAACACGCGCAGGATGACCTCGAGGTCACGACAGGTGTGTTTGTTTTAATTAAAATAATACTAATTCTATCCCTTCTGCGCATCTGTGCATTTTTTTCTTCTATGATTTTAAGATCTTGTATTAATCTAGAAGGGATGAAACTAATGTTTTTCTTTTTAAACTACTGTACAGCCTTTGTACATTTACATTCCTTCTTTAAACAATCTTCTACCTTTTATTCTTCCTACTCCTCTCAGATGCCAGGTCCTGGAACAAAAAGTCAACTCGGAATTAGAGTTGTGCCCATTTTATTTTCTTACATTTCACATTTATTTTACCACCTTTGGCAAGAACGGCAGTGCACAAAAACTCATGTGGCTTGAATTTAGGGTAAATTGACCTGCAAATGAACCTTTAAAGCTTACCAAATTTTGTTTTGCAAACTTTGGAGATATTTGCGAAAAAGGTTTGTCTTGTTCTCGAACTTCAATAAAAAAATGTTTTGGCCAATCTCTACTCAGAATGAATACTAGTTTATCTCAGTTTATTTCAGGCATTTATCATATTAAATAAAACAATATTTGATATTTGTTTTTCAAAGTCATTATTACAGCTTTTATTCTGCTGCTCGTCATCCATTTGTTTTCTACTATTTACATGTATTATTCATAATTGTTATTCTGTTGTTAATGTCATTATTAGAACTTACATATCAATCTAGAATCATCATTAGGTCCTCATTCCAAGTGCTGTGCAGTCAAATAATGCTTCTGCAATTGTAGTAAACTCCTAATTTCTTTTGTTCTACTACATGTTTTTCTTTCAGACCATATTTATGAACAATATTTGGTGTGCATTCGAGTCAGCAAGTAGCACTGCGTACACAATTGGTTACATTCCTGCAAATTCTAGTATTCCACAACTTTACAGGACTTTCAAACTCATGAAGAACTGATTTGTTATTGGTTAGCATACACATTTTATTGTCTAATGTATCACTAGAGTCATGGCACAATAATGTGTGAACCAGGAATTTATTCTGTTCCACTCCATAAACACTTTCATATTGCCTTGGTGTTTATGAGAGCAGGATATGTTTATTTCCTACAACTGGGGTTATTGCTTAAATACCGGCTCACATTTTCAAACACTTATGTGATCCCACATAAATGCATCCCAAAGAGTGCAATAAACTATATCAATGTGTTCACTATGTTACGTACTTGCTTCACTCACACATGGACTGTACACTAGATATATACTAAAGCAGGGGTGCTGAACTCCAGTCCTCAAGCCCCCCCCCCCTCACCTCCCCAACAGGTCAGATTTTCAGGCTATCCCTGCTTCAGCACAGGTCTCAATCAGTCCCTGCTTCAGCACAGGTAGCTCAATCCGAGGCTCAGCTTCGAATGTGCAGAAGCTGGGACATCTTGAAAACCTGTTGGTGGAGGGGGGAGGATTGAAGAATGTAGATGAGCACTCCTCTACTGAACCATGTCATTTTTGTGTTTTTCAATCCCTTGGTAAAAACAGACACCTAACCAAATGCCAGAACCAGACCAGTTCCATAGATCTGCACTATTCAAATAATAATGGTCTTGAATCTATTGTATTATTATTTTGTAAAATATATAACACTTTTTTTTAAAGTTTAACCTCCCTGGCACACAAAGTACTAATTGTTCATTAATTTTCTTCTCACATTTGGCGCGCGTTTTCTTATTCTTTGTACGTTATGTGGAAAATGTGTCTGAAATTTTTGATGCATGTAGGTGCACAAAAGTGGTGCATGCTAGTAGTCTAACATACCATTTACATATGTGCCTCACAAACAGTTAAACTCCGCCATTAAAGCTGCAGTTGAAGCAATATCCTACATGTGTTTTTTTTAAATAAATCAGTTCTGTACTGAGAAAATACTTGTAGCAATAATAATAAAAAATCTATAGAAACCATTTACAAAGTCACACCCCTTCCTCTTCTGAGACAGGCTTTGACTCGTAAGCCTTGCCCTCTCACTAGCAGTGCACCAATTGTATCTAGTAACTTCTTAGTCACATGATCTTCCACACAGAACTTTGCATCCTGGGTACTCTTGCGCAGCCCTCACAGTGAATTAAATAACCCACGATTCGGTGATCGATTCCAGAAGAACGGATCGATTGGCAACTTAGCTAATCACTTGTCAGGGTGCACATTGTATAGATGGACATATTGAATGGAAAAAAATAATAATTTTTAAAAACAACAGCTTGAACTCCAGCACCCTAGTATAACTTTTATTTGTGAAAAAGACATTGACGCACACAATGCACAACACATAAGAATTGATTTTATACATTGGCGCACATAGATGCACTAACTTCAAATTCTCATGTGCTTCTGTTTTATGCCAAAATCACTTACAGCAACTCTTTATACATAGACTCCCTATTTACTTAATTTTCCCTTCTGCAAAACTGGCAACAACTGTGCAAAAGGATTGCACTAGATTTATAAAATGAACAACTACAATTGCTTCCAGTGGAATTCCTTTTCTTGGATAAATATGGTGTTGTTTTTGCTTCCATTAGAAAATAAACCCTATATTTATTGCATTTATATGACACATTTATTTCACTCGTAACAATAGAGTGGTCACTGAAGTCCGCAAACCAGTCAACATTTTCCTATGTTTTTCGTGGAAGATCGGCAAGCTTTGCTACAAAAATTGTTAAGCTTTAAAAGGTCAATGTGCAATGTCACATGGACATTTATAGATTGCCATGTACTGCCATTTTCACTCAAACAATGCAAAATTCTGAGCAGTGTGAACATTTGCCAATAAATCGAACAAAATCAATTTGAAACATGTGCACATCTCTACAGTGGCAGATCACAATAAATTAACTGCAAGAACCACACCAAGGGGCTCCAGTTCAGAATGAATTCAAAATCAAATCCTCAACCCCCAACTCTAACAATGAACTGGAATAAAGCTCTCCATGAGGCAAGACTAATGGAAGCTGGTTTGTATGGATTTTAGTCTCATGGTTCATTGATTTTTTTAATCTGTGTCTATGTGTCCCCCTCTGCTCGCGCTTCTTTTCAGTCAAGGCTCCAGCAAAAGCTATTGAGCGTCAAACGTGAAATTGTAAGGGACTGAACAGTGAATTGGTTTTATATCTCTCCCCATACTTTAGGTCACTGGTGAGGAACTGTGAGAGAGAAAGGCAGCATATGAACTAACATTACCGAATCAACAACATTTTGTAACAGAATCATATATGCATTATATTGGAATCACACACACATTCTTTGAACCCTGTAATCTAAAAAGCTTCTCAGCCAAGGGCTTGTGCCATACAAGGACACTATTTTACGTATAAGTGTGTTCTTCAAAACGCAGCAGGCAACAAGGAAACAGCAGGTATTTCTGTTACGTTTAGGTGCTGGGCATCCTACATTAATTTCACACCATCCCCATTAAGGGATTATTTTCATGCCCATTAATTCCATTGGAATTTTTCATTAGATATCTGTTAAAAGGAGGTGATTCCTTCCAAAGAGGGATGCACAGACTATAATAATCAAGAGTAGAGCACTGAAATGTGTAGTACCCTTTATTTATTTATTTTTACATGGAAAAAAAATGAACGCTTTTCTTGTAATAGTGTATAAAATTTAGATTTAGGTATATCAAATACAATTGAGAGAAATGATTAACTAAACAACAGTGCAGTAACATCAAGATTTTATTCTCAGACAGTGATCACAAAACCAAACCTGGAATAGCTAACAATGTTATCACATCCACTTGGTCAATAAAATATTGCAAAAAATGCAGACAAAAAATGCATGGCTAGATGTTTCAATACTGCTGTAGTCATATTCTGCAGTTGCATCTCTGGGTGTTGAATTTATTGCATATTTGGGAGTTACCCATGTAATGGATGGTTCTGTCCAGTCTGTCAACTTGGGGCTTGTTGCTTGGAGTATTTTATATGCACAGGTTTTGCAGCAGCACAATGCAAGAGGGATTTGTAGGTTGAGGCACGGACGGTGTAAGTTTTTCAGAGGGGGTAGAAAGGAGGAAGCCTAGGAAGAGTAGCTGGGGTGTAGATTGGACTGCCCTTGAGAAACAGTCTGATGCTACAGCGGCAGGGGGGGGGGCGTGAGGAGTGAAAATACAGGCTTATATAGGGGGAGGGGCATATGGCTGCCCCGACAATCATAGACGTACGGCCTTATGATTAACTTCACGTTAAGTGACTTAACAGAGCTTTGTGCATCTTGACCCTAAAGATCACCAGCAGAGAAACACTGACACATAACTTGTCATCATAGTTAGCCAATACAGCTTAAGAAAAAAAATAAAACGGGTAAAACGCAGCACATTTTTCAAAGCTGTTTAGTAAATATGCACTTCATACACGAATATTGTTTCACATACTGCAGCACATACAGTACATGCAGCAACGTATACAATTCAGAGCCAATGAATCTCGGGTTGAAGACTGCACTGACACCTAATTTCATAGTTATTTTGCACAGTGCTGAATAGTCCCCAATAATCAGTAATCAGGCAGATGAACCAGTCAAGGTGCCATTTTGCAATTATTTTCATAAGTCATTACAGTAGGTGTGTGTTCTAGCTCTGTGGAATTAAATATATATATATATATATATATATATATATATCCATTAGCTTCTTTGCATACCCAGTTAACCAACCCCACACTGATGATGAGACCCATTAAGGTCGAAACAGCTGTCTGTGGGTGGGTTTTCTGGGTATGCACCTTAACCCTGGCTGTGCTCAATGCTGTGACCATGCAGCAAGCTTAAGCCTATAGGGAACCATGTTAAAAATGGTTTTTGAAGCAAAAAGTGGCACTGTGTGCTCATTTGCATGTCATTTCCCAGAATCCTTTGCTGCAGTGGAAGTGCTGTGTGCTGGGTGATAATGGTGAAAGGCGGGGTTGCAGACCTGCCTAAGACATGCAGATGAGCATACAGTTGTATTTACATTTATATATATATATATATATATATATATATATATATAAATATATATATATATATATATATATATATATTGCGACAGAGTCACTGACTCAGTAGGCTGGAACAGTGACGTAAATGTGCTTTCCAGTTCACAGACCGTTAAATCCTCAAAGAGAAGCCAGCAGCAGCTGCTAACTAATGGAGTTAATCAGCCTGTCTGAAAGAGGAAGTGTTTTAAAAAACACAGGAAGCTGCTATGCTGAGAGACTGTTTTCCCAGAGAAGGGGAGAGATAGAAGTGCTCCCCAGCTGTGGAAGCTGGTACAGAGGAGGTCTTTGGGCTCAAGGTGGGGCTGAATTCCCCTAGGAAGAAAGGACACAAGGCCATGCT
This sequence comes from Ascaphus truei, assembly GCF_040206685.1. NCBI lineage: Eukaryota > Metazoa > Chordata > Amphibia > Anura > Ascaphidae > Ascaphus > Ascaphus truei. The sequence goes on along the minus strand of NC_134485.1, from coordinate 234,994,810 downwards.
GAACATCTTGTTGAGGGGGGTCTCTACCTTTTTTAACCTGACATGGAGTTTTGACCTACCTCCTGTCTGTGACATCCATACACTGAGTGGTGACGTATTTTTCACTTTGTTACTATTACAGCTTTTGTACCCACACCATGCAACCATTGTACAGCTTATATGGTGATTTTTTATGTGGTTACATTATTCCAGTGTAGGTTGATTATTATACAGGTGTGCTCATACAGAGCCCCCTGTGTCCTGTGCATGTTTTGCTTTGGATCTATGTTTAGACCCTTGCCTCCAGGTCCACATTGTCTGGTAGTGTTGAGCCCCCCTCTTCTTTTAAACTTTATCCCCTGTTTTATTCACTTTAATAAATTCTCTTTTGTTACACTTTAACTTATGTCTGTGTGCTTTCTACAAGGTTGCTTTCTCTCTGTTTTCATATTTATCTAACCTTTAGCACCACTGTTAAGTTTAACCCCACATGACTTACTAACAGTTGTTTTGGACACTACTGATTTAAGTGTAGAGCGATATTTCTGTGTGTCACAATATATATATATATATATATATATATATATATATATATATATATATAAAATATATATATATATATATATATATATAAAAACAATAAAGTAGCGCTATAGATTGCACCAATGTGTGTATGGAAAATAATGGCTATATGCTGGTTAGACCCAATGGTAAAGTGTGAACAAGTTACACTATGTTCATGTGACAACTGGAGAAACCTATTACTCTAATAGCCTATAACCAAACACATAGAAACAACATAACCAATTCCTTATTAAATGTTCAATAAGCAAAAATTCAAACCAATCGATGAAAATTAAAGAAGTAAAGTCCAATGCCAGATGAAGATAGTGAATCCGGGTTGGAGCAACCTGCAGCTTCGGAAATGATGTTGCCACATCAGAATACCTAAAAGAAAAAAAGAAACAGAAGCACAAGCTCCATAGCGTGATACTGTATGAGTTCATTTTAATGTTATAAAAATAAAAAGACTCTCTCGGACTTGCACTCACAAGAGGACTTGGTTAAACAGCATTTGTGAGATAAATCTCAATTGTATTGACGTCACCATAAAGATGAACAGCAGTTCCAATCGCCGGTGGAGTAAGGATCCCCAATCAGGTAGATGTTAGATCTGGAGGAGGTGCACATATTACCAGAGTCCGGATCTATAAGGGATACTTTGGAAGCTCAGACGCAGGGAACCTCAGTGCGTTCTCAGTTAGACTCTTCCACACCATGCGCTGCCTGTGTCGGATTGGAGGGGGGGGGGTATGCCCTGGAGAGAGTATCCTGGAATCGCAGGGTTGCTTCAGTTGTTTTGTGTGCCGAGATCTCCTCCTGAGTTTGCGTGTAACGTAACATCCTGACGTGTTTCATCACGTACCGTGACTTCATCAGAGGGCACCAAACCAGGAGCAAGACAGCACTTAAATAGCTGCTATTGCTAGGTAACCAGTAAACATTACCGGTGAAATCAATGATATAATCTGCATGCATAGCGTGCACCAAGTCCTAGCCCTGCAATAGTGCGCTTGTTGCTGGTGGGGTGGGCTACGTTAAAAAACATAAATAGACACAGATGAGGACATAAATTGCAGAATGAAAATTCAAAAATTACATAGAGTAAAAATTGCCAGGTTGAAAATACATACATATATATATATTTATATATATATATATATATGGAAGAAAAGAGAAAAAAACAGGCGCACACCTAGTGCATTAAAGTATAACAATAAGTTTATGGAACATTAAAAACAGACAAATGCCCACTCACAAGTGTAACGGTAATATATGCAGTTATGAGATTTTTATTTTCATTTATTAATCCACACTATCATTACACCATTACATACATATTTACTCAAGTCTTCAATACATACACCATTTAAAGCACACAGCACTTTCACATATTTATATTAGGTCAATCATTTAGGTACATATACTATCATGTTGAGGATTCTTCTGTCCTTGTTTAACAACAACCTTTGCTGTACCTCTGACTCCAATTGTAATCTATGATATTGATTTATCACTAATGGATCAACAACAGGTATACATATGTTACCTTAAACCTGGTTTGGATATATTTTGTAGCAAATTAATTGCTGACCATGGATGTAAGGGGTTAATTGGGTAGTTAGTATTCATTGTCATCAGTACTCTCCAATTCTTGAGACTTCTTAATTAAATTTTGTAAAACACTGCTAACTATTTTTGTAAAAATACTGTTAATATATAATGGTTATTCGAATTTAGACACAAAAAATTATTTTCATTTTAATTTAAATATGTAAATTTGTTTATTATCATATGTTGTTCCAATATATTTAATTCCTTTCAATTACTGTCCGAATAGGTATATCAATTGAAGTATAAATATATATACACATCTAATATCACATGAGCTATATCTTATTTCTCTGCAAATACAGTGTGGTCCTCATAACCTGTCCATTGCGATTAGTGTAGCATTAAAATTTGAACCAATGGACTGGTTTAAATTATGTAACTAATGTTTTAATTGTTTCAATTATTCTAATTGTGTATGCAAATTAACCTTGTTATAAATACTGTGGGGTTACAACCAATGGGTATCCCCTGAAGAAGTCATCAATGATGACGAAACGCGTAGGGCGTGGCTAAGGCAGAGGAGGCACTTTCCCACTGAGAACTTTGTCAAGGACTAAGACGAACGCAGGCTGTGAGAGGCTAAGCCAAACAGAAGAGCGGACACATCTCTGTTTCCCCTGGTGGTGCAGCAGCCAGAAGCAGGCAGGCGAAGGCTCGGTTTCCTGGAGGGACTTCCTTTTGCGGGGCACCAGACCGGGTGGACGTCACTTCCGGTAGAAGGAGACGCGCAACGTGTGTGTAGGAGAGGACACCATTGCTGACCCGGACACTACCACTGGCTTATGAGGGCCTATCTCATAACTGCATATATTACCGTTACACTTGTGAGTGGGCATTTGTCTGTTTTTAATGTTCCATAAACTTATTGTTATACTTTAATGCACTAGGTGTGCGCCTGTTTTTTTCTCTTTTCTTCCATAGGTATCCATAGGGAGTTGTGATCCCTTTCAAACGGGCTGCCTATACCTGGATGCATTCATCTGGAACAGGACTCTGTGATTTTTAAGGTTTTTTAAGGTTTTTTAAAAGGTTTTTTGGGGATTTTTCCATTGAATATATATTTTTTATATTTTATATTTTTTCTATTTTTTCAATACATTTTTTCGTTATGCATATTCAACATTAAAATTATTATTGTTATAACATGTTTTATCTTATAGTTACATAGGTTCTATTTTATATTAACCTCCCTTGGCCACCCCTTAGGTTGTTTTAACACAGTAGGCTACCTACTCACGGTTAGGCAGGTTGTTTTATTAGGCGCTCCTTTATTATCTTTGTTTTGTTCTGATATATATATATATGTATATATATGTATATATATATATATATATATATATATATATATACACCTTATGTAAGCTCCCAATAAATTAATATGACTATAATTAATCATACAGGAATACAACTATCAAAACATGATCAAATAGATAATAAAATATAAATAAATAAAAACAATTGTCAAAAGAAAACCTGGAAATCAGGGGATCATAGCACTGTCAATAAGAAATAGAATATATACTAATGTTCTAAATGATTAAAATCAATAAAACACATGTGATACATAATGTATCAATCAATTAAACTAGTTTTAAAAAAAGTTGAAATTTAGGAATGAACTTAGACTGGAGGACAATGGAAAAAAGGACAAGGGGGGGGATTGGGGACGGGGATAATAATAGAACATTAGTGGAGGGAACCAGATAAACAGAAAGAGGATCTATTGTAAATTGATACATTCGACTAAGATGCTAGTGTCTATGCATTCATTTAAACCAAGTGTTCCAAGGGTGTAAATCCAAAAGTATTCATGTACACAGTGCCTTAAACCTATCTCCTCCTAGTTTTGAAGCATTGATGGTTTCAAGGCCTATAACTTTTCCATTGTCCTCTTGTCTAAGTTCATTCCTAAATGTCAACTTATTTTAACACTGGTTTAAGTGTTCTCGCACTAATGTTGCAGTTGAAGGACTGAAAACAACATGTGAACAATTACAAAGGATTTAGGTTCCATCCAGGGTTACACTAAAAAGCCGAAATTGATATTGCTATTGGCAGAAGCAGCAGATCGACACAGATTTTTTTCAGGAAACCATGCACATCTTTTAACAGGAATTTTAAGAATTAGGGAACCAACCCAACATTGGACACCTGCGTTTTTTAGATATACTGAAAAACTGGAAAGCATTTTTTTTAAATCCAGTGACTTTACAAACAGAAGTCTACCACGCTCCTGAGCGTTAGAATAAAAAATAAGTATTCATCCAAAAACATAATCCTTACCAATATGGTTAAATAACATTCTCCGTTTTCATTCTAAGTAAGGGTGAAACAATTATACAGGTTTGTTTTCTGTCTATTTTTTTTCTAGTTTCTGTTTGACTACAAACATTGCACTTTTACACTGAATAAAGTCAACAGTTTTCAGGGAGAACAGTATGTTACACCAGGAACAGATGACCTTTCAAGATAAAGATGTTATATATGCAAAAAAACAAATCTTATTGTTAATATTCAGTGGCTGATTTCCAATTGGTCCAATAGGCCCGGGCCTAGGGCGGCAACATTTTGGGTCGGCAAAGTCTCCATCCCCATTTTGGGTCGGCATTTTGGGTCCATCCGACATTTTGGGTCGGCAAAGTCTCCATCCCCATCTCCATATATGGAACGCTTTGCCGCGGCCAAAATGCCATCAGCTTTCCCTGGCCAAGTCGCCACCGGGCAGTTCGCCATTGGACTAGCCAGGTCTGCCACACTCGACGCTTCAACAAGGCAGGTCTGATAAGTGTATGTTTAAGTGTCCCGCGCAGAACATTTAAACCTGCACTTGTCAGACCTGGCTTGTGGGAGAGAGGCCGGGCACAGGAGCAGACAGTCGTAACGGACACGGCGGTAAAATGTCCCGGCAGCATTTTGGTCACAGCCAAACTTCCTAGACCATATACAGAGGTCCCGCTCTCTTCCTCACTGATTGCCGGGGAAGAGCGTAGGGTCTCTGTAAAGTTCTTACCTTCTCCTTTGTGCTGCACTCCTCCTTCTTCAGCATCGTGGCGTCATATGACGCTGTGACATCACATGGCGGTTTCATGTGATATCATTTGATGCCGCGATGTTGAAATAGGGTGAGGGTGGTACCATAAAGGCAAGACATTTACAGAGGCCCCACGAAGGGTGGCATGAAGGAGGAGGCACCCCAATGTAAGTGTCTAAATGCAGCGGCCAATGTTAATATTTTTAATAATAACATATTTTACTTGTATAGTGCCAACCTATTCTGCAGCATATAAAAAAATCTGGAAAAAGAGATAACACAGAAAACATGTTTATAAATTACATAATCGCGCATGCAACAGAAGCTTATGTTATGTACTGAATGTGTAATGTATCACGATAAATGCAACATAACTATAAAAACAAGGAAGAGCAGTGGGAGTTAGGGAATATAGCCAATAGCATTCAAATTCAATTGAACCATCATACTGTATGTTAAAGTGCTTACTCCACTTACTAAGTCTGGACAAGACAATGAAAATATTCAGAGGCATAATACAGTAGCTTCCTTCAAATGCAGGACGGGGTTAGTGCCTTGCAATAGCGAATTCTAGATAGGGATACCGTTTTGAAGGTTGGAGTAGATTAAGACAAGTTTGCTGCACAGATGTTTGGAGGTGTAAAGGAGTGGGTAAAAACGCTAGTTGGAGATTTTTGCTGCATAAATGATTTCGATGCAAGGAGGAAACTGGTGAGTCAGACGATGCAATGTAGGGAATTTCAGAGACAGTAGGCAGTACACATAGGGAGTATAAGGTACTGACAATAGGGAGTAGACTCACAGATCTTGATCAAAATGTAAGACCAATATAAAGGAAATTAGATAATTATGACAGGAGCTGTTATAAAAGGAGGACAACACATCACAACTGTATTTATAATTGTTTATTAAAGGCTAAGGAGAGCTTGCTACTAATTATGTTGTCAAGCCAATGCTTCTGTCAGGAGCATTACATTTGCTGCCTTAGCTACTTGTCTCTGCATGAGCAGTACTACTTAGTTGAAACCTGTGTTTCCTAACCTCTCTTTATGGCCCATATTGAAAATGCTTTGAAGCTGTTTCCCAGCACTGGAAGTTAAATTAATGGAACTACATTAACTACAACTAAATTTTCCAGCAAGGTGAAGCGCTTCAGAGCATTTTAATAGGGCCTATATGATGACTAGTACACTCTATGCTTACGATGATAAAAATTTGAAAAGCCTTAAAACAGCAATCCCCTCTAAGTTATATTTTTTATACAAGCAGCACTGCTACTACCATGATTTCATGCTGCTAGGTAAGGGGACACCACAGATATTCTCCCAGTAACTGGGACTTTGGGATCACTTCTCGTCTGCTGACATCTGCCATTGGCATAAACTACACAAAATAAGCTTGTCTTACTGGGAGAACCCATGTACTGTAAATGCAAACAGTTTCAATCCATGTGCAAATAACCTCAAAAAGAAATCAACCATTGTGCACATTTCACCACAGCTTATATGCATGAGCAACGTATGGATCCACATGCGCATTATTTTTTTAATGACCTCAAACATTGTCTGAGACTAATGAACTTCACCATTTCATTTAGTTTTTTTAATCCCAGAATTGGATCATGTCGTTTAAAAAGGTTCCAGAGTAATAGTCCTGACGCTTTCTATGTGCCTCCCAACTGGTAGTTAGGCTTATGGAAGTGGGAGGACTGCATTGGTGTTGTACCAACCACAGTTAGATACTCAGGGTCAATACAGGCATACCCCAGTTTAAGGACACTCACTTTAAGTACACTCGCGTGTAAGGACATATTTTCAATAGCCCCATACCCCTGAGTCCGTACGCTCGCTTCGCGAGTACGAACACTTATTCTGCCCTACAGACCGCCGTAGTAATGACGCGTTGATTCCCCTCGCCCAATAGGCAAACAGCAGCCCGCGCATGCGCCTGTCAGCATGTCCTGAACAGCAATACTGGCTCCCTACCTGTCCCGAAGCATCGATAAGTGGGGAAAAGGTAGTGCTTCACTTTAAGTACATTTTCGCTTTACATACTATACATGCTCTGGACCCATTGCGTACGTTAATGTGGGGTATGCCTGTATACCATGAACATGGCCAGGCTAACAATAGTACAATGTATTAATTAGGGCCCCTATTGAATAAAAAACAGGGTAATGCAGAGCTAACAATACATTAACTTCCATTCAAGTGAAAACGAATTAAAGCAATGTTAACTGTGAAACCATTTTGTTTTTCATGATATTGAATAGAAGAGCTACAGTATGAGATCACAGAAATGTTATGCTTGAAAAAGTCTACTAAAAGTTAAATTACATTATATATTATACTCTGACAGGTCCAAGCAATAAGACCTATTTATTGCTACAAAGTAAATTTTAAAAAACAGCATCACTGAGCAATACAATTATTAAATAAGTGTATTGTGTAAACTCAGTGCAGTGTGCATATTAAGAAACCTTTGGTTCATTCAAAAGGACCTTCACAAGGGATGAAAGCCTTTTCCAGAATAGTTATTTTTCCATATTTCCATTTCAAACGACTTTCACTCATATCCAAAGGCACTGGAAGTGAATAGAGTAATCTGATATATGTAAAACGAATGAAATGTATTGTTAAAACAATATGTAAATAACAAAACTAGTTTTGTTTACTGATATGTAAAACAAACATAAAACACAGTACAGTAAGAAACTTATTAGGAATCAGATATGGAGGAAAAAAGCAGAATGTCTTTTAACTTTTTTTAACTCTATCCATTTAGGTTTTTTTCCCCATTTTTTTTAATGTTTGGATTAATATGCAGAAAATGTAGGTATAATGAGGAGAAGACAGGGGGTGATTTCTGATGGGGGGAGTAATATCAGCATTATACACTTGTAGGTAAACACACCAAGTGGTATGAATGTATTTTCATTCAATGATTCAATTTGTAAGCGCAGAATTGTGTAAACTGTTACTGGTGTTTCTTCATCCAGACATAGTCGATCAATCTGACTCACCCGTCAGATGCAATTCCCTTAACTACAGAACAAGCGTGCTTTGCATTATTATGGAATCTTTAATGATTTCCAGTGCTAGAAGTAATGTAATGAGCATAAATAAACACATCCATGTTAACTGTACCCAACACCAACTGCATTGAAGCTTCAGAATTTTTTCACCTCAAGGTTTTAGCATTGTGTGCACTTCCCCTTCATCTGGATTTAATGCAAGAAGGCACAGAAGACTCAGGTTTACATAAAGTAATCAAACCCATATGAGCCCTATGCCTCTGAGTAAGAATTTACACAAACTGACTAGTTAATATGGTAATAAAACTGGAACAGAACAGAGCACTTTTTACAATGGTACACAAACAAATTTAAAGAGTTTAATTACAAGCATAATCATACACAAATACTGTCCCTTTTTAATGGGCAGATAGGTTTTTTATAATGGTTTCTAAAACAGAGAGTTGCAGATGGATCTCAATGATCATAGCTATCCACAAAGAAGATGGCCAGTAGGTATAAACCCCACTGTGTGCTTTATGGTTTATTTGCTTCTCACTGGAGGATTGTGCTTGCTATGAGCAAATTGCATACAACTAATTCAGACGCACGTCATTTAATATTTTGATTGCTAAAAAACAACAACTGACGTCTGCATTGTCAATCGTTAAAGCACCAGATTTTTCAAATAAAGCAATTTTCTTATATCTTATTCTGATTTTCTTGCACAATAATTGTTTTCAGCCCAGAGTTTGGATAATTCATCCACAAATTCTTTAACTATAGCAAACCTGTAAAATCCTATCTGTGTGAGCTTTCCAGTTCAGCATACATGGACCTCAGATCATCCCAGGGGTGAAAGTGAAGACTGGCACAGGAGTGGGCCACCGCATATCATAGCAATGTTCCTATATTGACTGGTTCTCTGGGAAAGATCATTTTTATTGTTGAAAAGTGTGAGGATTTCAGAGGATCATATTTTCTGATCCTGGAGTTCACAGGAGGTGAGGGTTAACCTGGCACACAATAAAAAATGAATAGCTACGAAAATGAAAGCAGTCTCAAAAGGGTAGCACAAATTCGATATATCGGCATATATATAAATATATGTATATATATATATTTTTTTTTTCTGGTAACACAAAGGTTAATATAAAGCTTTGGATCAATATACATTTTTGGGGGTCAGGTCACTAGATCCATGTCAAGTTGACTAAACATCAGAGGGCACAAAATAAGGGCTTGGATGTGGTTACATGAAGAGATTAGGAATAGAGCAAAAACATATTTTATTCTAAATTATGTATCGCTTTTGGTGTGCATACAAATTGTGTACTTTTTTAAGTGCTGTCAGTCTAAATTTACATATCTTTGTAGATCTGTGTGTGCTAGATGAAAATAAATTCACACCCTTTGAATAAATGACAAATATAGAATCCAAGGAACCACAGATGACTGACTGCACTATATAATAATGATTTAAAAGGAATCTACTTATATCTGGATGTAGCCAGCTATATTTTGTTTGAAATATATGTTTTATTCTCTAAGCAGACTGTAGGTTGAGATTTGTGAAACTGCTACTGTGTGCTTCATGAATTACAGGACATCGAGGGGGGGGGGGGGCAGGGGGGGTGTTGTGGGAATTGCAAAGCCACAAGCTCATCCATAAAGGAGTTTAATGGGTTTTGCATTAGGGGACATGAAAAAAATATCATTTATTGTCAAGGACAGCAAATGATTTCCACACAGGCATTGATTTGTCTTATATATTTCTCTTTTTCAACCCTACCTGGGAGGCAAAATCCACATTCTGTGATAAGTAGCAATTCTTATTAGATTTCTGGCAATATTTTTCCAAGTTCCTCATTTCCAGACGGAAATGTTTTGGAAGACCTTTGACAAATTGGCAATTTCAGCACTGCACTCTTAATTACCTTAGACTGTTTTGAAGGTAGATACCCATTATAAAACATTTTTTGGCTTCCCATCAATTATTACAACTGCTTACCTTATACCCACTTCTATTGCCCTTTATCATCCAAACAGCAAAAGCAGAAACACTGCTGTAAACATAGATTCTTCGGTTGGTTATTAATGTAGGTTAGCAACCTTTGGGGGGAGATGTACCAGACAACATCATTGATTCAGGCATGGTAGTACTATGCAGATGTCTGTGTCTTTAAGCAATTTCTCTCATTAGTAGTAGTGCGTGGCACATTGAGTATAGAGATACTTTGCATCATTGTGTGGTGTATTCATTTTTGGGGGAGGAGGGCTGTAAGGCCCAAATGTACTAAGTGGTGCTCTGCCATAAGACACTGTCGACACGCCCATTCATTTTAACAGGCTGTAAGGTGTCTCCCGGTGCGTAAGGTGTTTTATGTCATAGTACAGCTTAGCAAATACGACCCTTTGTGCTGTTTAAGCTCTTCCTGGTACTGATAAAAGTCTTGTGGGCCTATAACTTAAGCGCCTACAAAAACGCATCAGGCTACACGTAAAACCTTTTTTCTGCTCAGGCAGCGTTAAATATAAGAAAAATGTCAATCAAGGTTTTTGTTTTACATTTGAAGCAGATTTGTTAGGCAGAGAAAGGGAATGAAAATCCTAGATAACAGAATCAATACAGCCCTTTCTAAAGTTTGTGTCAATTTACAGCTCCACGACTCCCCCTATTCCCTGACAAAAGCATGGCAACATACTGTGATACCATGAAGCAACTTTAAACAGTACAGTATTTAGCCATTCAAAAAAAACAAAAAAACAGTTTATTTCCCCTTGGCACATGACTGTTAACCCCCAATTTTCCCTGCAATACATCTTGTTAATTCCTTTCTCCACCAATTAGTCCTACAATGAAGGAGTAAAACAATACTGGCAGGTGATGTTGTAATCCATAAGTTAATGCAATGTTTTATGTTTAAACAATGCTGTGTAGGTTACAGTAAATTAATTATTTCTACAAGAATGTGTGTTTTGTTTGTCCGTTTATATCTACAGTACAATGCATGTTGCTCCAACTCCTGTCCCATCACATTATTATTCTGGTAACATAGCCACATATTCCATTGCAATGACTATGTGAGGG